>NW_024081004.1:1787937-1831519 GCF_003009895.1 Hyaena hyaena
GGGGGGGAGGGGGGATGGGCATGGAGGAGGACACTTGTGGGGATGAGCACTGAGTGTTATGTGGAAACTAATTTGACAATAAACTATTTGTAAAAAAATAAATAAATAAATAAAAATCTTAAACAAAAAAAAAGAGTATATTAAAAATTATTTTAAAAGTTCGCATTTGTCATGGTTACTTCTTATAATTAATTGGCATGTGCAACGAGCCTTTCTTAATGAACACAAACTTGGAAATCAGAAGTTTTAGTAGTCTCTAGTCCTGGGTTTTGTTTAGGTTATACAATATAGAGAAGTCCCGATTCACACAGAGGCTATTTGCAGGTTAGAGCAGTTTTCTTCTTTAAACAGACCATCTTGTCATTTCAAGGAACCCATCATTAAAACTACCCAGAATATTAAAAGAATGGGAAGACATTTTGGATTGAAGTTTTAGTCACTAGTAACTTCTAACATACAACAGTATTTATTATCTCATAAGAGTCAGATGAAGTATCACATTTTATGAATGTGAAAACTAGATGTGGTTAATACCTCTCATTGTGTTATCTACCTGTTACACTATCGACAGTGACTCTATAATAAATATGCTTGGGCCATGCAAATTAATGAATACTAGTTTCACTAAAATATATACATACGCAGAAGGTATTTAGAAACTCATGGAATAGTACAATTAAGAAATGTACATTTTATTCAATGTAAATTTAAGCTAAAAAAAGGAACAGTAAACTAATACTGAACTCTGGCTTCAGATATGTACACTGAAGTATCTAGAAGTGAAATGTTTTGATCTCTACAGCCTAAAACACATCACAGAAATGGATTCGGAATGATTGAGCTGAGTAGTTGTAGAGATCTATGGTAAAGCAAATACAGAGAAATGTTACTTGTTCATTATACAGTTCTTTGGCTTTTCTGTATGTTTGACAACTCTCCTAATATTCGACCAAATGTAACTAGAAAGGCAAATCTATCTGAAATGGAAGAGTGTGTATCAGATATGTTATCTTAGATTCTTTTCTCATTCAGTAGGTCGGAGTGACACCTAAAAATGTGCATTTCAAACAAGTTTCCAAGTGATACTGATAGTGCTGGCTGGGGGAACACACTTGAGAACCACTGGCTTAAAGAGTAGGAAATTTGTTGTCACACTCCATAAGAAATCTAGAACAGTGGTTCTCAAATTTGTCTGTACAATATAACCAATTGGGCATATTTTTTTTTAAAATCCTGATTATCATATCTCACCATTTACCAGTTACATTGGATTCCTCTGGGGGCAAGGCCTAGACAGCAATTTTTTTTAATGTTTATTTATTTATTTTGAGAGAAAGTGCACAAGTTGGGGAGGGGCAGAGAGAGAGAGAGGGACAGTGGAGTCCAACACAGGTCAATCTCAGGACCCCAAGATCATGACCTGACCTGATATCTAGAGTTGGATGTTCAACTGACTGAGCCACCCAGGCGCCCCCTTTTTTTGGCATCAGTATTTTTAAGAATAGTGTTTATGGTGAGCAGCAAGGTCTACAGGAAGGAGGGCTGCTGCTTTGGCTACTTCAGCAGTCCAACAGTATCATCATGGACTGTGTGCCTGTTTTTCTCTTCTGAGGGCCTTGTTGACTTTTTCCTTCACTGTGCAAATTGCTTGCCCCTATTCAGGCCTCATCTCCTTTTAAAACACTGTCTAGTGGTGCCTGGGTGGCTCAGTCCATTAAGCATCTGATTCTTGGTTTTGACTCAGGTCATGATCTCACAGTTTGAGCCTTGCATCAGGCTCTGTGCTGACAGTGAGGAGCCGGCTTGAGATTCTCTGTCTCCCTCTCTCTCTACCCCTCCCCTGCTCTCTCTCCCTTTCAAAAATAAATAAAGTTATTAAAAACAAAACAAAACAAAACAAAACAAATAAACACTGTCCAAAGCTCAGAAGAGGAGAAGAAAGCACCTATTTTCCTTTCATATTTTTAAACCTGAAGAAAATTTTCCTAGAAGCCTTCCAGAAGACGCTTCTCATATCTTTGACTGGAATTAAACCATATGACCAATCGTAAGCCAGTCATTAATGGCAGAATGAAATAATTGTGTCGATTTAGACCAGTGGTTCTCAACCACTGGTGACATTAGAATCACCTGGGGACTTTAAAAACTATTGGATGCTGGGATCCATGCCCAACCAATTAAATCAGTCTTAGGTGGGGCCCAGTCATTAGGATTTTTTTTATTTTTATTTTCTTAAAAAGTTTTATTTATTTATTTGGGGAGAAGGGCAGAAAAAGAGGGAAGAAGAGTTGCAAGCAGGTACCACACTGTCAGTGTGGAGCCTGATGTGGGGTTCTAACCCATGAACCATGAGATCATGATATGAGTTGAAACCAAGAACCAGACGCTTAACAGACTGAGCCATCCAGGAGCCCCATCTTTGGAACTTTTAAGCCACTTCCCAGGCGTTTCCAATGTGCAGACAGAGTTTAGAACAGTTAGTTTTGACCAATCAAGGTTCACCCCTTCAGACTGTGAAGAAGATCACCCTTCAGGAACACACAGTCACCTGATAATTGAACAAAGTCAGGTTTTTGTTAGCAGGGGAGGAAGGGTAAGGGCTATTGGAAAGAGATCTGTCACTCACGGGGCATCCATATGCTGTACAGTTAGCCATAATTGCCAAGGCTTATGTCCCCATTGGCGCTGGATTCTGCTCCACTTCTCTTTTGAAAGATTTTATTTCAAGTAATCTCTACACCCAACATGAGGTTCGAACTCACAACTCCGAGATCAAGAATCACATGCCCTTCTGACTGAGCCAGCCTGGAACTCTGCTGCTCCACTACATTATAGTCTTAAGACGTTCTTACTTTAATGCTTTGCAAAGAGCAGGTGTTCGGCACATTTTTATTTATTATTAATTGCCTTGCCAGTCTGCCAAGGGACTCACTAATGGAGTAAAGTTCCTTTGCTTGGACATTTAAACCTGCCAGAAGGATGGCTTTACCTCCCCCAGCATTGAAGCCAGAGAAGACCTTGAAAGGTCCCGCTCTGCTCCCTGATTAGTGTATCTGCCTCTTGACCCCGCTATGGTTTTATGTGACAGGGAAATTCCACACTCCCGGCATGAATGCCTGGTCTGACCTGGGCCAAGCTAGGAGCTGCCACCACATTTATGTGTGCCTGCTTTTGTCTTCAGGGTGGTAAGGGCTAAAGTTTGTCGCTCAAAGCTGACTTGGGCAAGTCAGTACTGGGGCTCCTTTGTGTGACAAGTACATTTGGATGCATAACTGAGAAACTTTTCCTCCCTCTGCGGAGAACTTGGCATTTCCCTATCATGGTTAGAGAATAAGCATTTGAAGACTGACAAGGTGAAGAGATAGGCTGTCGACTTTAAATTAAGGGAGTTGCTGGGGAGGGACTGTTTGTGGCATCAGAAGCACAGATTGCTTTTTATTCAGTGAAATCCTATGCAGAGCTCCTCATTCACAAGAGAAAAAAAAATGTTGAAGAAGGCCTTGCTTCATGGAGGTTTAACTGGTGTATTAACCTGTACACTGTTTCATTTGGGGCAGTAAAGGAGGAAGTTCTAAGAGCAAGGACTGAGAGATCATGATTTGGAATTTTTTATTTCCAGGTGGGAGGAGGGTGTTCGATGGTTGTTACCGTCCCTGTAATAAAGTCTGAAGTAAAGACTTGGTATTCTGTTAAATAAAAAAACCCATTCTCTGTGATTGTTGCTTTTTCTCATTTCTTTCCTTTCCAAGCTTATAATTAGTCCAGCCACTCCTATTAATTACTTCATTCTTGGTAACCCAAGACGCTACTGGTAGACTTGGACAGCCTCAACTTGGAGGGCTGTCTCGCATCTAACAAGTGTTGGTATCAAATTCACTGCATGATGAGCAGAAAGTGGCCATTTCTTTCCTATCACTTGCCCTGAACTGAAAAATTCTTGCATCACTACCACCTTGTAGTTGAAAGATTTTGCAGACCTCTCATTTCGGGGACAGTTTGCCAAGGACTTGGAGAGGAGGGGCTGTCAATATATTGCAGCCTGTTTGAAGCCAACGCTAACTGTTCGGAGAGGTAGGTGAAGCCACGTTGATTTGCTTTGGACATCCACAGCCGGCAGTGGACTGAATGGTATTGATTTCTCCTTTGTTTTCAATAACGTTCTTTGAGAGCCCTACAAAGCCAGCCATACAGCTTTATGGGGCCAGAGTAGGAGCTGATGTTTTCTCTGCCAATTGCCATTTCCTATAAATCTTACAAAGAGCCTTGCATGCTGTTTACAGAGATGCAGCATCTGAGCGCCAGAGCAAGGATCAGATTCTTTTTCCGAAACTTCATTAAGTACAACTTTCATCCTTCTTCCATGAAGAATTATTGTAAAAAGTGAAAACTCTACCACATGCGGCTAAAGAAGGAAGTTGAGGAGAGTGTGTGTTCCTGAGCCCAATACAAGTGCTTTAATTTGCCAAGTTGACCTTCGTCCAGGCTCCTGAAGAAAGGGTATATCCTGGCCCCCAATCCTCACCATCTCTTTTCCAAGAATTCCTATTAAAGTGTAAAATGAACATAAATGTATCTTGAATCCTAAAAAACAAACAAAAAAGCCACCAAAAAACTCCAGTTTTTCTTCCCCCAATAAATCTCCTACTGCCAATTGGTTGACACCAGGGTGTGGAAGGATGAGCTCCACACCTGAGAATTTTCAAGTTCCTGGCCACACCTGCTTGATAAATGGGGTGACAAGGAGGGGAAAATTGTGCATTACTGTTTCTTCTTGGGAGGCAAGAAGAAGACAGAGGGGCCAAGTTACTCCTCCCTTCCCCACCAAACAGCCTCCCTGCCTGCTCATCCAATTCCTCAGGGTTTGGGGGGAGGGGTGGTTATACTCGCTCCTTGAAGATTTCTGAAGCTCTGAGTGATTCTCAAGCGTTTTGATCCTGGCTGTTCTCTGCTTCTGCTGAGTCTCTTCATGGGTAGGACTGGGGCAGTCAGAGGAGGCGAGCTGTACCCAGTGAAGCTGAAGCTTGGGGAGCCCTGGCAGGGAGCAGGCCAGGGGGCGTGGTCTGGGAGGGAGGCTGCACCCTGATCCTGGCACTCTATGATGCTGCAGCTGATGGATGGATGACTTATTCAACCTTTATCCTCATCTCTCAGCCTGGAAAACAGGGATGACACCATCGCACTACTCAGGGTTTCCAGCACGTTGACTCTCTAGGCATTTGCCAATAGGCAATGTTGACTTTACTGAGTGTGCATGAGCCTGGCTTCCCCAATAGGGGGGCTCAGCAAAACACCTCCATTCACAAAGCTTTCACCAGATCCTTCTAAGCCTTTTGGTCTAAATCCCAAAAACGTCCTGATGAGACTTTTTGCAGGCTTGGCTAGTTTGTTAGCTCTTGTGGGACTGTGAACATGCAAAATGAAAGCCAGTCGTGTATCTGCAGCTTTTGTCCTTGGGGAGAAGCCTGAGGTATTAACTAGAAAAGAAATGGAAGAGATGTTTAACTTCTCAGAAACTTGGCCTGGGGATTTCTTTCCCTTTGGGTGTCAGTTGCCTTCTGACTCTGTCAGCCAAAAGATTCAACATCCTAATTTGAAAAATCTTAGAAAAAGTAAGGGCAATCTTTAGACACTATAATTTGCTTGTGGATTAGATATTCCTGTCTTTTGGTTGACTGCAGTATTTGCCTTCTCCACTGTAAATGTGCAGTCTTGCTTCATTTAGAAACAGCCTTTCAATCCATTTCAGCACTTTCTTTGGTGGTCTTGAACCATCATAATGAAAATAATTTTCAGCTCGGAACACAGTCTCTGTGAATGTGGGCTGCTTTCCTCTTGTGCTCTCAGGATTCTTGCTGGTCCCTTTTCACTTGACCTTTTAACTTGACCTGGAGGTGCAGGAGCCAACCTTACCAAGGAAATCAACAGCAGTTACAATTAATGCAACCTTTTTATAATGCTTGGAGCATGATTCACATCTACCACATAGAAGGCTGACCCCAGTGGTTTCTTATTCCTGTACTTTATCTGCAGCAAGGGGTGTCTATATCGCTGAGGCTCCCACTACATTTCTGTGTGTGTCCTCTTTTTATATTCAGTTTACTTCTAGCTGTGTGGCCCTTGCTGCTACTGCTATTCTATCTCCAAGTCAGTTGGGGGAGTAAGATGGGAGCATAAGATAAGAAAATGTCCCATTCTGTCTCCTGCCAGTCCAGTGCTCCTCCAGATAACAGCATGCTCAATAGGTGGCAGTTCCCAGAAGTCAGAAGGTGAGAATAATACTAACAGCCAAAATGTCCTGAGACTCCTCAATTTCTCTTATTTTATCCAACCCTATTCACACCCATCCCAAATCCTTATATATCAAGAGCTGAATTACAGGGCGGCAAGGCAGATCCCTCCCAGACTATCTACAAGGCTGGTCACTACTCTGTACACTCTGTATGAGTCTAATCCAAGTAAATTCCCTCATTGAGTCTCAAGAATTTTATTCTCTGAGAAAAAAATCTTGGAGCTAGAGAACCATGGATCCTTGAACCATAGACCATAGATTCTTAGAAACTTTGTGATTTAAAAAAAATTTTTTTTAATGTTTTATTTATTTCTAGGAGAGAGAGAGAGAGAGAGAGAGCGTGAGCAAGGGAGGGTCAGAGAGAGAGGGAGTCACAGACTCTGAAACAGGCTCCAGGCTCTGAGCTGGCAGTCAGCACAGAGCTCGACGTGGGGCTCAAACCCACGAACCACGAGATCATGACCTAAGTGAAAGTCGGACGTTTAACTGACTAAGCCACCCAGGCACCCCTAGAAACTTTGTGATTTACATAGACTTTGTGGCTCTGTATCTCTAAGGAATGTACTAAAAGTTCTCTAAGATTTATGCAGTGGGTTTAAATTTCCATGGCATTACACATACCATGCTATTTAAGTAGGTATTGTTTTTTTAAATTTTACTGATGAAGGAAACATTAGAAGTGAATTAGTTATCAAACTTGGACTGGACTTCTTAGTGCAGGGAGAGCAGTGAGAAACTGTCTAGTAAATTTTACAGAGAAGAAATGGCTCTAAGGGGGTTAAATGTACTGTCCAAGGTGGATACAGTCAGTTGTCAGACAGAGGTAGGGCCACTTCCGTGTAGCCTTGACTCTGCTCTTCTGTGCACCATCCTTTCTTCCTACAAGGCAGTGAGTGTTCTATGCAACAGTTACCAGATTGAGGTGGATTCGATTCCAATTGAAAGAACTCCATTTTGTGTAGCAGCAAGGCTTGTGATATTAGAAAGAGCCTAGCAATGTAATGCTGTATTAATTTAAGATGCTAAGCAATGTTGATACTTCTGAGGTGCTCTATGGGACATTTTTTTCATTATCATGGTCTGTAAGTCTTGCTGTATCTGAGGGGGCTGGCTGTTTTATGCCTTAAGGGTGGTGTGGAATTTGTGAATATCTCTCTCTGTGTAGAATGTACTGAGAGTTGGAGGACTTACTAGGCTTAAAGTTGAATTCTTTCTATTTCATCATCATTTTTTTTAGATACTAAAGCAGACAACACACTTCCTTCCTTCTTTCCTTCCTTCCTTTTTTCCTTCCCTTCCTCTCTTTCCTTTCTTTTACTCCTCTTTTTTTCCTCCATCCCTACATATGTACTTTCTATATCTTCCTCCTCCTCTGTGTCTCTTTCTTTGATAAAGGAATAGTTGAGAGTGAATTGTCAGATTGAAGGTGTAGGGTATGTTTATGTTTTGGTCAATACGAATTGTCTTAAATCACTTTATTTTCTGGTTCCCTAGACCAGAAAAGACAAAACCATAGAAAAAGAAGGTAGGTAGTAAAGTCATAAATAGGCATCTACCTGTGATTTTCAAATCCTCAGTTCCTAATGGCATTCTTATAAAGAAAATGTGGTCTTGTATGACATGATCATAGACTAGGTAAGATTTGTGTCTACTTTATTCCTGTATCCCCACAATTTTAAAACTGGATCTAGGATATAAAGGGGCAGCAGAGTTATCTAACATCCCTAAATTCAAAGAACACAATCAAGCCAGTCAAGGACAACATCTTCCCTGACTTTTCTTAAGAATCTAGACATGGAGGACACTTGTGGGGATGAGCACTGGGTGTTATGTGGAAACTAATTTGACAATAAACTATTTGTAAAAAAAAATAAATAAATAAAATAAAAAAAAAATAAAAAAAAATAAAAAATCATTCATCATGGAAAAAAAAAAAAAAAAGAATCTAGACATGGTCTCATAGCAATAATGCCAAATGATGCAGGCCAGAGGGCAAAACTCCAATTGGATTTCACTGCTAAGACTTCTCAAAACAGAATTAGTTCTGATCAGGCTGCAGTAGGAAAAGGAATTAATACAAATGAGTTAGAAGATTGTAACTAAGCTTGCAGCTAAGGAAAGCAAATAAATTCTTAGAGATTAAAAGGCACTAATTTTCCCCATGAAAGGATGGGTGGGACTCAATCCTCTTTTCAACTAGGTTTATCACAGACAGGTGTGTGTGTGTATGTGATCTTCTCTAGAAACTTCTTCCTTGTTTTTTGAAGCTAATTCAGACCATATTTGATAATATGGAAATAGTTATAACCATGATGGTTTTCAACAATTGAGGGCCTTTTTTTAAGTATTCCCCAGGCACTACCAAGATTAAAGGTACCGTGATCATCCTAGGCCATTTGGAAATTGTAGTGAAAATTGTGTAGTAAGTACTTCCTTGTGAGGTTATAGTTCTTATCAGAGTTTGGAGTGTGCTGATTGCTGAGGTGAGGGGAGGACTTGGAGCTTGACTGCTTCACTGCTCATGCATAGTTTCCTTTCATCCCCCTTTCCAGGTCAGGAGCTCCACAGTTTTTCAAAGGCCATTACACCACCCAATAGCATTCCTGAGTAGAAGGAATACTGTTTGTTTAGCTGAATTAGGGGAAGTCTCCTGAGGCTAATGAAGTTTAATTGAGCCCTATCTGGAATGACTAAAAGAACTTAGTGGGTTTCTTTGTTTTGTGCTTTGTTTCTTTATATTCCCTTGAAAAGGTCATCTGCACTGAGGTTTGAGCCATCTGATGGCAACTGAGAAGTGGGACATCAATCATGGGACAGAAAGAGAGGAGGAGCCTGTGGGAGGTGACACTTGAAAATATTGGGATAGACAGACCATTGGTTGAATTGAATTGCAAAAGGGAGAGTCTGAGAACTTCATAAAGTCAGTGACACTTACTGAGTGTATAACGTGTCAGATAGAGAGGGCTTACTGGGGAGTCTAAAGGGATTCCCAGGAGAAGGTAACAAAACTAGAAGATTGCTAGATGGAACAGTAAAGGAGAAGATTGGGAATCCTTGTCAATAAGAAAAAGTTGGGGTGGAACAGCAGCATGTTTCCTAAGATATGATGGAGTTGTAGATATTTGTGTGGCAGTGTGTGTGCACACACGTGTGTTTGAATGTGCAACACACTACAAGTGTTAAATATAAAACACTTTTAGCATAACACTTAGTGTGTACTGTGTCCCAGGCACTGTGCTGGAATCAGTGATTTGAATCTCATAAGACTTATTGTCCTCTGTCTGAATGAGACTTGGCTTTTTGTCACTAAGCTTGACCTGAAGATGCAGGATTACTCTTTGTTTGCCTACAAGGGAATTCAAAATAAAACAAAAGCCAGAAAGCATATAAACCCATGAGATTACTGTGGATTCATGGTAAGTACTGTCATCAATCTCATTTTATAGAACACAGAGGGGTTAAAGGTTTTGCCCAAAATCCCACAGTTAGGAAGTGGACTTGGTGGGATTTGAACCTAGAGAGTGTGGACTAGGACATGACTACTGAACCATGGTGGTACTTTCCCCCTCTACAGGCACTTCTTAGTCTTCTGTTTACTGTCGTGCCTACATGCACCTAAAAGGATGGTCATGGGAATGGCCAAATAATTTTGATATGTTCCTGGGAGAGAATGCTATGCAGCTGTTAAAAATAATATTCTCAAGGAATATATGTATGAAGCCTTAATGTTAAATGGAAAAAGCAGGAAACAGTCCTGTGTTATAATTTAATGCCAATTTGGTTTTTTAATGAGTATAAAGGAAAAAATGTGGAGACCATCCAACTGTATATCTTTAGAATAAATAAACTGTGGCTTAGTCATACAATGGGATACCACATTTAGTTCAGGAGAATGAAAGTGATATCCATGTATCAACATGTCTAAGTTTTAAAACATACTGCTTACTGGAAAAAGCAAGGTACAAAAGGATGCACTTGTCATTATACCCCTTATGCAAAAAATTTAAATATACAGAAGAACATACACTGTCATGGAATTTTACTACCTATGTACAGGTACATAGTACAAGTGTAAAAATATGCATAGGATCTCTATATACTTCAAATTCAGGATGGCACTTCCTAGGTTTCTGTTAAGAAGGAGAAAGAATTAGATGGAGGTTGGGTTTTAGCTGGAACCATTTTATTATTAATTAATTAATTATTGAACATTTGTTTATTTGTGAGAGAGAAAGACTGACAGTGGGGAGGGATGGAGAGTGAGAGGGGACAGAGAATCTGAAGCAGGCTTCATGCTGACATCCGTGAGCCCAATGTGGAGCTCGAACTCACCAACCACAAGATCATGACCTGAGCCAAAGTTGGATGGTCAACTGATTGAGTCACCCAGGCACCTCTGGACCCATTTTATTTTCAAAGAAAAGAGGGAGAACTGAAAAAAAATATGGCAAAGTGTTAATGCTTGTTAAACAGTGGTTTATGGGGTAATATACAGATTTGTTTATACTACTTTCTGATTGTTTGAAATATTTTGTGATTAAAAATTAAAGCGTAAATAAAATACATAGGCAAGTATATGGATAAGACTAGGAGATAGGCATCAAAATACAATCAGTGACTATCGTTGGAAGATTATAAACAACATTTCTTTTCTTGTTTAAGTTCTGTATTTTCCGAGTTTTCTATAGTAAGCATGAGATAAGAGATAAAAACAGTAAATGGCAGGGCACCTGGGTGATTCACTTGCTTAAGCATCTGACTTTGGCTCAGGTCATGATATTGAGGTTTGTGAGTTGGAACCCCACGTAGAGGATTGACAGCTCAGAGCCTGGAGCCTGCCTTGGATTCTGTGTCTCCCTCTCTGCCTCTTCCCTGGTCTCTCTCTCTCTGTCTCTTTCTCTCTCTCTCTCTCTCTCTCAAAAATAATTAACATTAAATTTTTTTAAAAGTAGTAAATGGCTTTTTAGAAAGTGTGAATATTGTAGGCAAAGAGCACTATATTGGAAGACAGACTTTGCTCCGATGTATTGTAAAGCTCACTTGGCTGCCCTGAGACACAGTTTTTCTCGTCTGCATGATAATGGTGGTGGTAGGCTTTGGAGTCTGTGTTGGAGATGGACTACATGCTCCCTAAACTACAGACCTTTCTTGGTAACCTTAGTGTCTAGCTGGGCATGTGACCAACTTTTGCCAGTGGAATGAGAGGCAGTTAGGAGTTACACACCGTCTCTGAAGTTTCTCTTGTCTCTCTGTCTGCTAGCTGGATGAAGCCTGGGGTGTCTTGAAACCCTTTGTTGAGATAATGGAGCCACAGCATGGAAGTAGCCTGGAACCCACGTGTCCCCACTTGGAGGCAAGTGGCCTAATGAGGAATGTACACAATGGATTTTGTGAGAACAATAAGAAATTTTGGGGTTCTTTGTTATAGCAGATAATCTACTCTGACCAATATAGGCCCCATCTCTCCAGATTCTAATTCTAGTATTTCAAATTCTAATATTCTATGAGTGCAAAGAGTTTCTTGAGTTCAAATTGTCTCTCTGTTTGTTTGACTCTTAATGAGGTTCACTAGTCTCAGGACAAACTAACCGAAACCATAAATTTGGATATATCCAAAAGAAAGAAATTATATCATAATAAGTGATTTAAAAAGATAAAGGATAACAGAAGGCCAGGGAAAAATCCAGAACCAAGTAAATTTGAGATGTGAACAAGTTGGGGCTGTTAGGTTTACATTTCTTGAGAACTAGGACCTCTGTACCTTGGACCTCTTTATAACCCCCTATTTTTACATACTGTAGGCATTTAATCACTGCTGTTGGGTGAACGAATGAATGGGTGGGAAGATACTGTCAAGTTCTGATGGTCACATACCTTCAGAAGTGCTATTGGTCTAAATGTGTATGTTTCTTCAAAATTCATGCTGAAATCCTAACCCCTCAAACTGATGGTATTAGTAGGTGAAGGCTTTCGGAGGTGCTTATATCATGAGAGTAGAACCCTCATCAATGGGATTAGTGCTCTTATAAAAAGGGCTCCAGAGAGATTCCAACCCCTCCTACCATGTGAGGAATGCCAGCTAAACAAGGAAGAGAGCCCTCACCAAAACCCAACCATGCTGTGGCCTTGATCTCAGACTTCCAGGCTCCAGAACGATAAGAAGTAAATTTCTGTTGTTTATAAGCTGCCCAGTCTGTGGTGTTTTGTTATCCCAGCCTGAATGGACTAAGACAAGAAGCCAGTGCTGCTTAATTTCTAGGGTCATAGTCATCCTGCACTCAGTTCTGTCATACATGGATGATGCCCTTCAGTTTGGTAAAGGGAGTAAGAGCACATGTTCTAGGTCTGGAGGAGTCAGACAGACTGGGTTAGAATCCTCTATGGCTCTGCCTCTTCCTTAGTCCTTTTATTCCCCAGTTTGCTTAGGGATAAAAATCCTACAAAACCCCTAGAGTCATTTTTGAGAATGAAAGGAGTTAATGCAAGTAAAGGACTTAGTATAGATTTGCCACAAAGTTGAGTAAGTTGGGTTAGACATGAATTCACAATGACCCTATGTGAAATCAAGATGAGACTCCCTCCACCCCCAACCAGTTCTACCCCAGACACTTTCTAAGCCAGTACAGGTGTTGGCCTTGACAGGATGTAGCATTGCACTAGTAATGTGCTCCAAAATTGTCTTATTAGACATCACTAAGTCTACTCACTAAGTAAGCAATGGCTCTCAAGTAGCAGGAGCATGGGAGTGTGTGAATGGTTTTCTAATGTAGAGGTCCTTCAGAGTAATGCTGAGTGAACTAGAGAAGGTGACTCAAGTTCCTGAGCTTCGTTTTCTCATCAGTAAGGTGGGGGACAAACACCTACCTACATGTAGGTTATTATGAGGATGAAATCAAAGCAGTGTTCCCAAAGCTCAGTGCCTGGCACAGAGAGGCCTGGATGTCACACTTACCCCTTCATGTCACCTCCTTGAAACCTAGCCGTGCTTGAAGGGCAGAAGACATGTCTCTAGTTTTTATTCAGAACACTGTGGTTTTTGTGAAAATTCACATACATTTTTGGGAAGATTTTATTTATTTATCTCCCCCCCCCGCCCCCCGCCAAACACCCATTTTCTTGAGGGGAAATGGAATTTGTCTGGTTTTGATTCATTTACACTCAACTTGTTAGTATTGTTTTGTCAGTGCCAGCCAACATCCAAGTAGCCCTTGGAACCTTGTTTCAAAAGCTGCATTTTAAAGTCTAAGAAAGTTTATTTTTCTTCTTTTTCAAAAATGAAACTGGACATTAGCACCAGTTTGAGTTTATTCTGAGTGTATGACTGGATTCCAACAAATTTGGTAAGAAATACACTTTGCCATTCCTGATTTTAAAATTTCAGCTCAATTTAATTTATCCTTCAAAAAAGCTTTCATATTCCAAGCAAGGGAATGTTTGTGTATTCTGTTGCTGTTTTGCTAGGTCATGAGATTATCGCCTCTTCGAGACTTTTGGTTTGCCACTTGAGTGAAAAAAATGAAGGCCTTTCCTGCAGTTTTGCATGGTTCTGGCTTTCTGTTGATCTTGTCTCCATTGATTTGGTAAAGGGTTTTGGTGGAAATTGGTAAGAAGTTTCATTCATGTAGTCAGACGTGAGAAATTACATATAATTATCCAAGCCTATACTCAACAAGAGGAAAAACAGAAAGGAGTTGGACACTCCCCTTGGTGTGGAGGGTTTCTCAGGGGTTTCTAATGAGTAGGACACCAATCCACCCCTCTACTGTATCATTTTACCCACCCAGCCGGTATGGTAAATACAACCTCAAGACAATGCCGTTTACTTTCCATTGTGCAGTAATAGGCTTCATCTGCTATTTCTGGGCTAACAATTGTTCATTGTTCATGTTGCTTCAAGGTTTAGAAATTGAATTTTCTCTCTGGTTCCCAGGGGAAACAGGAAGACTGAAAACAAACAAGGAGGTAATTTCCACATGTGTAGCAGCCACTTCATTTGCTCAGGGTCTCAAGTTGTGTCTTGTATATTTTAGGAGATGAATTTGCAACAGGTTAGATTTTTGTGTAAATCTCAGAAGGGAAATAAAATCTCCTCTAGAATTTGCATTCAGGTGTTTGAGGCTCAGATGGGCCTTCTGGGCAAACTTGGTGAGACTTGGCAAGTTTGACCTGAGTATGCAATTCCAGCCAAACAAGGGAGGTGTATTTCCAGTTTCCTAAAAGGAGCAATAAATGCCAATGTTCTAGTGCTCCGCTTTGCGACTGTCTAGAGGCAGTGCCTGAAATGTCACTGATGATTTTTTTTTTTTTTTGCCCCTTGATTGTGAGTGTTTTAAGCTATCTAAGGGAAACCCAGTAAGTATCAAATCAATTTTCTTTAAACTAAACTCCAATTTTCATATGACCAGAACAGCCACAGAAGATATGGTGATGGTGGTAAACAATCTTTGCAACTCTTCCTTCTTAACTTAATACTGCAGGTGGAGCCCAGTGAGAACCTGCCTCCCCAAAGCCAATGTGTCCACTCGGAGCAAAAAGAGGGGAATGAAAACCTCCCAGACACAAACAGAGGTGGGATCTGGGAGAGTGAGATTATGTGCATGCTTTGTTTGTTTTCTTTCTCTCAAATTTCTGAATTTTTATACAATGAATGTGTATGTGTGTGTATCTGTGATACCTTAAATTTTTGTTTACCAAAAACATGACCAAATGTTTGTTTTTAAAAAAATTAAATGGCATAGAAGTGTGTAGAATGAAATGTACAAGTTCTTTTCACTCATTCTCTAGCACACTCTGCTCTCTGGAGATCACAGTTGGTTCTGTATGTAAACATCCAGACTTTGTTATATATGTGTAATTGTTAACATTCTCTTGAAAGAATGGGACTCCACAGAGTAAAGGCAGGGAATAGTTTTCCATTGCTTTCTCTGTAAAGATGATATGCAGGCTCACTCTAACTTTCGTGGACACTCATATATATAACAGTTCCTCCAGTCCTTTCAAGTCTCAAACATAGTCCCTAGGCTCTCTGGCTGTCTGTGCACACAGGGGGTCCACCACCTTGAGGGCATCCTCTGACAAAAGATGCAGGTGCTGCCGAGAGAATGAAAGCTCACCCCCCCAGCAGGTGTGTGAATATGATCAAGAGATAGGAAGGATATGAGTGGAGAGTGCTGACAGCATGTCTACAGGTGGGGCCCCTTTTAAAACAATCCTGGTTGGCTCTTTTGCATGCGGTCTAGAGGGAACACAGATGCAGTCTTGCTGCCGCTCTTAGGAGAAGTGCAGTCACTGCAGTGCAGCGCACTCAGTCCTGGGCCTCCCTGTGCTGCTGCATCCTGCCTCTTGCCAACAGATGAGCTTTGGTCATGGATTAGTCTGTACCCTATAGACTCCAGCGTTCTCAACAATCTCCTTAAAACGCTTGGTAATTAGATCAAGGTACAGATGGAAACACCACCATGTCCCAACCAGGGGCACCTGGGTGGGATCAGGTCTTGATCTCACGTTTGTTGCATCGAGTCCCATGTCTGGATCTGTGCTGGAAGTGGAGCCTGCTTGGGATTCTCTTTCTCCCTCTCTCTATGCCCCTCTCCCATTCCCACTTGCTCTCTCTCTCTCTCAAAGTAAATAAACATTTTTTTAAAAAAGAGAGAAACTCTTTCAGCATTGTCAATTTCAGTCCTTTTATACCCTTGAGGTGGGTGATGGCCTAGTGGTTGCCATGGATGTTTCCTTTACCAAGGGCTGTCTGTCTAGGAGGTCTGGCAGGTCATTTTGGAGTGTGAGACCACTGATCATCTACTGCTTTGTAGTAGATGAATCTTTGAGGCCCTAGACAAAGCTGAAAGATTCTCATTTTTTAAAAAGTTTATTTATTTTTGAGAGAGACAGTGCGAATGGGGGAGGAGCAGAGAGAAAGTGAGACACAGAATCCGAAGCAGGCTCCAGCTCTGAGCTGTCAGCATAGAGCCTGATGCTAGCTCATACCCGCTGAGCGTTGGGTCATGACCTGAGCTGAAACCAAGAGTCAGAGGTTTAACTGACTGCACCACCCAGGCACCCCTGAAAGAGTCTCATTTTAACATCTTGTTATAGACCTAGAGATTTCACTGTGTTCCATAAATTGAAACATATTAATGTCCTCCAAATTGCTGTCTTAATTGTCAGTGCATCCAGCTGTCTTTTTATTTCTAGATGATGTTAAGCTGCCTTATTCATTTTAATGGCAGCAAAATATCCTCTCAGGTAGATAAGTTATAGTTTAACCATTTCCTTACTGATGGGCTGTTTCCTATTTTTGAGTCTTAGAAACAGTGCTGCTATAAATATTTTTGTATTCACATATTTGTTTTGCATGTATGTATACTTATTAGTATTTCTCTAGGATAGAAGCTTAGAAATGAAGCAGAAGGTATGAAGAGATATGTACCAGAAAAGCTGTGCTAGATACTACTGAAAGGAGAGCTGTATGAACTCTCTTTCTCCAGCAGTGCCTAAGAGTACCCATTTCCCCATAGCCTCACTAGATGTTTTCATCGGTTTTAATCTTTGCCATTTTGAGAGGGCAGCAGTGATCTCGTTATTATTTTATTCTGTATTCCCTTGATGACAGATGAGGTGAGCTATCTTTTCTCATGTTTGTCCATTTGTTTTTTTTTGTTTTTTTTTTAATTCTAGGAGAGAGAGAGAGAGACAGCGTGAGCAGGGGAGGGTCAGAGAGAGAGGGAGTCACAGACTCTGAAACAGGCTCCAGGCTCTGGGCTGGCAGTCAGCACAGAGCCCGACGTGGGGCTCGAACCCACGAACTGCGAAATCATGACCTAAGAGAAAGTCGGACGCTTAACCGACTAAGCCACCCAGGCGCCCCATGTTTGTCCATTTGTATCTGTGCTCTTTGAATTAACTTATCACATATCCTTCTCCATTCTGGAGCTTTAAGGTCTTTCCCAACCCCTTGTAGTTATAAACAAGGACAAAATGGCAGAATGATAAAGAAAAAAGAGAATGTAGACACTTGGAGGGAACCCGGGCACAGTTCCATGAGGACAAGAAATAGCAGAAATTCTACCGCTCAGATTGTATCACTTTTTTTTCTCCAAAACTCTTTGCAAGTCTGAGTCTGAAACATAGGCTACCTTTCTCCTCAAATTGACACGTGTAATTTTATTAGTAAAATTTCAAATGATTCCTTGTGTTTGAGAATATGTGCAAACTTATTTGGAACCTTAAGCCCAAGTAGTCACATTTATGCCTTTTTATCTCTTTGCCTTTATTTCACATATATTAAAAATTACTAAAGGCATATTGGGTTTAAAGGAAGAAACATAGGAGATTATTTAGGAACACCTAGCAGCCATGGCAACATGCCTTTAAAACGGGCATGTGCTCTGCTAAGAAATATTCCACTCACAGGTAATAACATACATTTGCCAAACAGCCCCAAGCTAATCCAAGAAAGAATAGACAGATGGTTCGAGGCGTGTCAGGAATAGGATTTACAAAATAAGATTATGGTTATGCTGGAAAGTAACAGCAATCATTGTAAACAGATGGAACAGATTCACTTTTTGCCATGGGGCAGAGGAAGAAAAGGGTTTTGCATTGCTGCATGTGAATTAGAATTGGCTCACCTATATACATAGCTCTCAGGGGTTTTGCAGATTTTGTAGGCACTTGTATAGGTCACATGACTGGGCCTCCGGTTGGGTATCTTTAGATGCAAAGCAGGAGAATTGCATTCTCGTTCATGGGTTGGCCATTTGGGTGGTGTTTGGTATACTAATTGACACCCTTTTCTACATGAACATAATTATCACACCACTTGAACTGTCAGTTGAGAAGACATCAGAGAGAGCCAGCCTGTTTATTCCTGAGTGTGTATTCTTGGCTACATAATTTAGATTTCCAGCAGAGGAGTATACAGAGCAACTCCTGTTTATGATTGGTCTGTGTTTGCTCGTTAGTCTATATCCTGGCCCTTACAGGTGTAATGAATGAATCCATGCCTCTGCTATGAATTTACAATTTTTGGATCTCTCCTTTGCAGTTCAGCTAAGTATTAAGAAAGAATTCTTTCTTAGGGGTATTTGGGCATTTTTCAAGGGAAAAGAAAGAGGGATGGTCAATGGGGATTTGCTGATGATGACATAGAAAAAAGGTAGTCACAAAGGAAGACTAGAGATCTCAGACCTTAGGACACAGTTGAGGCTACCTTGTCTGGTTAGAAACTGTCCCTGTGTAAGCAAATGGTGGAACTTGGCCTTTAGAATACATTTCCATTAGTCCTAGAGTTTGACAGCTAGTTCCTAATGGCAGCCCGCCGCAAAACATGTGAGGCCTCTGAGTTGGCAAGGCTGATCTCTGACTAATGGGGAAAATTACCCAATGAGAATTAGTAATCTTGCATCATTGATCAAAATTCTTACATTACCTTTCATGTGGGAAACAGAACAAGACTTCCAAAAGGAGTTGAGACTGGTTTTAACATGGCTTGTTGGTCACTGAGACAGGAAATATTTAACATGAATCAGACTCATTTGGAATATTTTTGATTTGTCTTGATCTTGAGGATTCCAGGTATTAGTATTGTTGAACACTCATTTAGTCCTTTTATGTATTGAAAAAATGTGCCCTCTCATCATTCCTGGATAGATACATTTGCCTTGATTTGGCTCTATCATGCTCTCTATTTGTACCAGATTTTTTAGTGTAATGCTTTTGAAGGGGGGTTAGGGCAGGGGAGTTTTTAATGTTTTAATGTTAAGCTCAGAAAACCAGATCTGACCAACAATCCCAAAGAACATTTGTTGTCATAGGCTGAACTGATCCCAGGTGGATTCTGGGATGGGAGGATTAACAATGAAATAAAATGGCCTAAATACATCATCTACATGATGATGACCCTCTAGAAGAGGGCTTGGCCCACATCTACATGTGTCCTCGGAGTTGAGACTTAGATATCATTTCCTTTGGACTTTAGATGGCTTGAGGTGGTCAAAATGATTTTAAAATGTTAAGTTATGCTATGTTGGAAGATGGCATAGTCTGAGAACAGATGCAGCAAACTTGAGACAGTAAACTTGCCTTCCCTATCACTGATGTGAGAGAGGAGAAGGTGAGGGTGCAGAATGGAGGTGACTTAGCTTCTTTATCTTGTCTTTTTGGACTGTATTGAGAAATCCTTCTTTTTTCTATTGGCTACTCTGCCTTTTGGTAATACTAATAACTGAGCAGAGGAAGATGTAGTTGTGGCTTTCTGACCCTTCTCTAACCAGGACAATAAATATAATGACAATGGTGAAGATACTCAGAGACACTCACTTTATTTATCTCTCCACGGGAAGTCATAAGATTGAAAAGGGCTTTCATTTAGTGAATTCCTCTGTGGGAAGATATACAAACAATGCCAAACCCACAGGATCTGTCCTGGCCAGAGGCTCCATATCTAACCCCAGGTAACTGGGGTATCCTGAGCAGGCTATAGGACTAGGGGACTGTCTCTTCATTATTCTCTTTTTAAAGGATATGCAAACCGCATACTTAGGATGGATTATTCAGGACACAGGATACACAATGTATAGGCTAAAAAATGACTAAGAACAAAGATCATAATGGACGTAAGATGAATTCCAGCAAAATGCTCTTCTTTCAACAAATCTTACTGCAAAGTCCAAAGGGCTATTCTGGACACCTGTGTGAGATACAGGAAGCAAGGTACTTTGGGACCTTCCCCATTATACATACTCATATACACACACATGCATTTTAGCACAGACCTATCCACTCTATGAATCAAGATTTCTTAGGGGAGATTTCTAAGTCTTAGTCAGTGGTTCCTTATGCAAACCAGGCTGCACACTAGAATTATCTGGGCATATTTTTTTTGAAAAAAAAAAAAGAAAGACCAATTTCCCTGACCCCATCCTAGACCAATTAAATCAGCACCTCAGAGCACTAAAAAAGTTTTTAAAGCTCTCCAAGGTGATTTTAACGTGTGGCCAGGGCTGAGAACCATTTTCTTGGCTTGTAGCTTGCTGAGATGGTTACATTGACACTCCTTCCTCTCTTTCTGGTGTACTGGAATTTTCCATTCGACTTTAGGGTCTTTGAGGGCAGGGACTGCCTTACGTAGCTTTTGGTTTTCCAGAACATCTAGCTTTCAAAATTTAATTGTTCGTGAATGGCTTCACACCAGAAAGGGCACCCAGTTCTAGTGTTGGCTCTCCCATTCATTAACTGGGTAGCCCAGAGGAAGGGTAAAGTACAGGATACTCCATTATGTTTGAATTTTAGGTGAACAGTGAATAATTTTTTAGTATGCATATTTCCCATGCAGTGTTTGTTTTTGATATTTTATTATTTTATTTTATTTTATTTATTTTAATTTTGAAAGAGAGTGAGCAAGCAGGGAACGGGCAGAGAGACAGGGAGAGAGAGAATCACAGGCTCAGTGCAGAGCCCTATTCGGGGTTCCATCTCATGAACTATGAGATCATGACTTGAGCTGAAGTCAAGAGTTGGATGCTTAACTGACTGAGCCACCCAGGAGCTCCTGTATATGAATTTTTATTTGCTGAATTTTACCTCTTCTTGGTGTGTCTTCTTGGTCTCAGATTTTTCACTCATAAAATGAGGAATGCAGTCTTCAGAGATTAAATGATTTTATTTGAAAGAAAAAATTGTAAGAAATCAGAGTCACTCTCAAAAATGGTAAATATAAATTGAAATATGGCAAATTCTTCCTTCCTATTTAGCTGGCAAAACAGGTTCTTAAATGGCATGTCTGGGTATACATAATAGTGACCAGAGCAGCAGCCATGGTCATTATAAAAGTGCTTCTTTTTCTCCATTTAATGATGTTTGTTTGGATTTCAAGGGGTTCTTTCAGGTTAACACCAAAATGTGGTCTTTTAAGTATCTGTAAAGATTGGAGATAATTGATTTTGAAAAGCCCTCTCTCATCAGTTTCTTAATTTCAAAGTACACAGGGTCTCTAATCCACTTAGTTGAGAGCACTTTTTTTTTACAAGCAAATGGAAATTTTTTTTCAGACTAAATTTCCTCATTGTGTATGTGTGTGTGTATATGTGCTACATTTCTCTGTGTGAAATTTTGTTCCATTTCATCAAATGATGCAACATTGGAGTTCTAATATTTTATTCTACAGTATGGATTGTGTATTTACTAAATTGTATTTGCACACATGCAGTTGTCCAATGCTAAGATCAAGGGAATAGAGTTTGCATCCTAAGGCAGTTTCTTTGTAAATTGAGGAATCATTAAAATTGGAATTTCCAAATGAATTTTTCCATGTCTTAAACTTCATGGAATGGAATAATGAGTCAGATATCCGGGAAGGTAATTAGCCATGTTCTTTTAAAAACAATCACAACGTTTGTGAGGCAAAGATGTTCCTACTTTCACCCAACATTAATTTAATAATGTGGGGTGAGGAAAGCATTCAAAGGCTGGTGGAGGTGTGCCATTCAAGGTCACCAGACAGAAATTTGAGGAGTTTTGGGACCCAAACTGAAATTGTATGGATTTTACAGTATGGTCAACATTAAAAACAGGAGAAATATTAAACTGTGAATGTTTCCAAAATGAATGTTATAATGTATAAAAGAATCTGCCTTTTTAATGTGATTTTACCAGCAAAGTCAAATGGTCAAAATAGAGGTCATTGAAATCTACCAGATTGGGATTTCATTTTTGTTCTCCAGTCTCTCTTACCGCCTTCCCCTAAGAACAGTCAGGAGGCATGCACTTTCTGATTATTCTTATTTCAGTTGGGATCCTCAGTGGACAATTTATATCCCAAGTTTCTCGTTTTCATTTTCTTCTCCCTGGTGTTCCTTGGGATCAGACACCACACTAGACTGTGACAAATCCTGCTCCTCTTGTGGCAGGTCAACAGGCTTCTCAAAAGATTGTTGTCCTTGCTATTTGTTTCTGTTTTAGTACCTGCACTTCTAAACAATTCTACTCCAAAACACATTGTTATGCAATAGTATGTGCTAAGCCTTGTGCCAGACATTTTATATGCATGATCTTATTTGACCTTCAGAACAATCTTATGATGTAGGTATAATTATTTTCAATTAACAGATGAGAGTTCTGAGGTCCATTAGAATTTAAATGCCTTCCCCGAGGCCTCATGTGTATTAAATGGCACTGGTAGAATTTGAACCCAGGGCTCTTGACTTGAAGTTCTTGACCACTATGTTATAGTAAGATGCTATATGGTAAGATACTAGCTTTATAATAAAAATGACATTCATTAAATAATAATGATTATTATTTTTATAACAACATTTATTTAGTACTTATAATGTATCAGGTCTTATACTAGGTATTTTACTGATCATCTCATTTGTACCAGGGTTAAGTAATATTATATCTATCCTACAGATAGCTGAGTGAGACTCAAAATCTAACTTTTTCAAAGTCACACAGCAGACCCCGGAAAAGAAGCAGACCCTAGAACCCAAATCAGAAATATTTATCTAAGACCCTCATGCTCTTCTCTCTTCACCCCTCCTTTTTAGGAGTCTTCTAGATATTGCCAATTATAGTCTAGCAGCGTTTGAATCCAAAAGGCTCTTTCTCCCACTGGCTTTCTGTCTGCCTTCCTCCTTCCCTTCCTGCTCCAAGGCTGGAGTGGAGCCACTGCAGAGGTATTGCTTGCCTCGTTGAATGTGGCACTACTGCTGCCTATCGTGAAATAAACTTGAATTGGATATCCAAGGTGGCATCAGCTGCCTTGAAATGAAGCAATCTTTCCTTTGGACTCCTTGAGTGAGGCTATTGTTATCAGTGAACAAGACATGCTCAAAGGCCCTGCTAAAGGAAAAATGTTCAGCCTTATTGGAGCTGATGTTAATGAAACAGCTGAAATGGTTTTATGGAAATATCAAGTCAAAGATTTGACCTGAAGAGAAAGAATCTGGTTTTCAAAAAAAGAACATGGCTTAGCAAGTGGCATCTACAGATAATGTGAATCTTACAAATCTTGGTTGGCAGAGATGAGACACATGGGAATTGGTATAGGTATGGTGACCATATATCCTGTTTTTTGCCTGTTTCATCTCAACACAATTAGTGATTAGTATCCACTTTCACTCTCAAAAGTGTCCTTGTTTGAAAAATTATGTGGTTTCCCTATATCAGAGGTAAAGGTAAATGCTGGAATGTTTGTTCATCCACTTATTTATTCATTCGACAAATATTTAATGAATGCCTACCTATTCTGCACCAGGCAGTATGCTAGGGAAGTAAAACAGATAAAGTTCACTGGATATTAAAATCTAGTAAACAAAGAAATAATACATTTTTACAAGTTTTAGTAGGAATTAGGGGAAAAAATGGCTGAAAAAAGAAAAGGATGGCTTCTCTGGGGGGGAAGTCTAAATGTGGGGGACTTGAAGGAAGAAAAGGAGCCAGCCATGGGTTGTGCAAGTGGGAGTCAAACTGAAGAACGTGCAGAAATACCTTGAGGTAGGATAAGCTAAATCTGCTCCACGAACTGGAAGGATTGGGAGTTAGGTCCAATTGTAGGAGTTAGGGGGGATTTTAGGGAGAAGGGAGGAGGCTTATTGGCAGAATCTTGAAAGGTGCTTAGAGGATGGATGTTCTGCTGAGAAAGGAGCAGCCTGCCAGGTCTACAGTGAGTTTGTTGAGTGGCAGGTGTATTAGTTGAACTAGTCTGTGAGATTGTACGAAAAAGCAGTGGAAGAACATACTGGAACCTGGGTTGGGGCTGGAGTGAGAAGTTGTAATATGTAGTTTCCAGTTTGATGTTTCTTGGTAGATGGCCCAGATTTGAAGTCATGCTTATGCTAAGCCCTAAATCCTGCTACCTGTTTTTTTTAGACTCATGCTCTGACTGGTTAATTTAAAATTAAAAGAATGAATCTACTGGTTTTGTGATGGAAATCAGTAGGTTTTTCAGATGGAAGAGATGTTTTTGTTTCATCTAAGATCAGAGGTCAGAGTAGGAGGTTATGGAGACATGCCGAAGTCTGTTTTAATGAGCATGATTATAGTTTGAGTGTACTTTAACATATGAGAAAACTATTGTGCTCAGTTCTGATACTCCCTCTCCCTCCATCTCTTCTCTTCTCCCCCAGCTCTCATCCTCAAATTACATGATGATTTTTGAACCAAATTTCTAATAAATAAGCTCTAAGAGTACATTACAACTGCATTTCAGATATATGATAAGTACACATAGAGTTAGAGTAAGGCTCAGATTTCTGAATTGAACTGCCAGACTATTCCCAAGAGCTGCTGATATTTAGGAATAAATGCTAGTGGTTTGCTATGTATCTGAAGTGTGCTAGAGCAAGTTGTACCCCTTCCCTCTGTATTTTCAAGGACCTCCACTAACTCATAACGTGACCTGTTGCAAACTCAAAGGGACCCCTCCCTCCAGGCAGAAGCAGCCCTTTCCAGGATGCACATTGGACAAAAGGAGTGTGAGCTACATGTCAATCTCCAGTCATCTTGGCTGCATACCATTGTGCAGTGAACAACCTGTACAATGATATATAGCTTCCCTGACAGTCCGTGTATTGCTGTGCTTCAAACATTCAGAAGACCTTAGCTCTAGAAGAGAATAGCAATGGGCCTGATCTGCCAGAGAAAGGAAAGAAAATTTTTGAGATCAATGAAAGGTCTAATTATCTGCTTCTGAAGCTCCAAGTTTTAACACTTTGGCTTTGGTTTCTGGGATCACACTTTCCTTGATTTGCTTTGGACCTCACTGATACTTTCATTTTGTGGGGAGAAATGTTCAGATGTTCTTCTCCAAGGCAATATATTTTTTAAAAACCTACTAAGTTGGAAAAATAAGTAAACTTTGTTCAGGTTACAGTAATTCCATTTATGTTTTATCCATGCATATAGAGCTCCTGGGAAGAGTCCACTCCTGGAAACCCTTTAGAAAAGCAAAAGTTTCCATTTCTATGTTTTGGTGGATAATTCTTATCCAGTCCTCATTCCATGGAAAGCACAAAATGGAACTCAGCAGTCCGTTCTATGCTACCGCCCTCTTGACAAGATGTTCAACTTGTCTGTAATTCCAATAGAAATTCATTCAATAACCTGCGTGGCTCAATGCACAATGCCATCAGATGATGCTCAGTGAATAGCTAAGAGATCAACTCAATGCACAACTAAAAAACTCATCTGGTTTCTCCCCGGGCTTTCATGTGAATGGAGAAGATTTGAGTCCAAACTATGGGGAAAACTGTGGTACTGGAGTAGCATTCTGGTTATACTTGGATCTGTAGAGACTTATAAAATAGAAGTTAGGGTATTTCCCCTCCTAACCCATGTTTATAAATAGTAGCCTGACACCCCCAGGCAGGGGTGTTTTAGGGAAGGATTACTGCACTTTTCTAGGGGCTTTCAGTCACTCTAATTTTGGAGACATACCTTACGACATACAGGAGGCATGCAGGAATCAGCACTCAGAAATGCCCTGGCTGACATATCTTCTGACTTAATTATAGCAATGCACATCCACAACACCACTGTCTTGACTTATTCCCATAGCAGTGTTTACACACTACTCTACCTCAGGTTTCTAGCCAATTCAGCCCAGAGATGCATACTGATACAGTGCACAGTAATTACCACTTGGATTCAGTTGTCCTACCAGCAGATTTATTTAAACTCTTTGGAGTTCTTAATACAATTATCTTAGAAGTCCTATGCTTTAATTCTAATCCAGTGTTTCTCAAATTGTGGGTTGAAACCCATTAATGGACTTGAAATCAACTTAAATTGGTCATTACCAGCATTTGGGGGAGAAATGACATTAAATAGAACAGAATGGTAAATATCAAAGTCAATTGATATTTTGACCTAATAAAGACTGGTATTTTTCTTGAGATTTTCTCTGTATTCCATCTAAGATATATTCTAAGACATACATTTTTTTTTTTCATTATAAATCTCTGAAGCCATGATGAGTTTTATTATGGACAACTTTTTGTGTTCTTGCTTAAAGGTAAAATTATGGTATATCTTGCCATTGATGATAACTTAGATTTGGCATTGTGTGTATTGGGTTTCAGGGTAAAATGTTTTCCTTTTTGTGAGTCGTGGCTGAAAGCACTTGAACCAAATGATTTAACTCATCCTTTCCACATTGTCTTCTCTGCTAGAATCTGGGTGGTTACTCTTGCTGTCTGGAGACTTTATGCAGAACTTCTGAACCTTCAGTGTCACCTCATTTATGCTGAGGAATGGCTGTCCTCCTTCCACAAGGAGGTCTGCATTCCAAAACTGGTGATTTCTAATGTAATCTCACTTTGGATGTTGAAGATAATTCAACCAAAATGATGATAGTGTCAAAGATTCTGAGAAATGGGGCTTCTCCGGTATGACCCTCCAGTCTACTGTTCATACCAGTGCTTCCTGGAAGGGATTTCTTGGTGATGTTACAGCCTTGGAGGTGGCAGAAAAGGCTGCTCCTAGATAATGCTTATGTGGACGCTACCTCCTAATCCTTCCTGTGGCTTCTCTCATTCATCAGGGCTTCCTGTGGCCACTCTTAATAGTGAGGGTTCGCCAGAGCAGTGGTCTTTTAAGGTCCTTGACACTTTTCATGTCTCAGCTGGTTTCTACCTCTTTCTCAGGCTGACAAGTCAGTGGGATTCCCAACACCGCTTACAGAGGGCAAGTCACAGGGCCCTTGGTTCCCTTTCTGTACTGAATATCTGGAGACTTCCTAAGCGTTCATCTCTATTAAATAAAGATAAATAATTTTTGCCAGATTGTGTCTTTCATTTTTGTTAAATGTTGATGCTATATTTTTATTTATTTAATCATGAATAGGCAATATGTATGCATGGTTTAAAATCAGAAGTTGCAGAAGGGTGTACATATTGCTCTCTGTATAGATTCTTACTGAATATCTCCCTTTGACAATACCAAATGTTAGCAGTGATGTGAAACATCTAACTAGAATGCTTATACACAGATGATGGGAGTGTAAATTGGAATAAACACTTGGAAAAGCTGCTTAGAAATATCTACAAAAGCCAAAATACCTTTAAGACCACCAGGAGACTCCTAAAATGCTACCAAAAAACCTCTAGCAGCTTTGATTCATTATATTCCCAAACTAAAAACAACTCAATGTCCATCAACAGTATTAGATATACAAACTGTGGTATATTCAGTCACACAATGGAATACCATATGGTAATTAAAAAGAACTATCACATGAAAAGTAACATGGATGAATCTCATTGACATAATATCCAGTGAAAGAAGCCAGACACAGATTACATACTGGATGAATCCATTTATATTGTGATCTAAGTCAAAGGGATGTTTGTCTTTGGGGCTGGGTATTCACTAGATAGGAACAGGGGTATCTTCTGGGGTTTTGGAAATGTTCTGTATTTTGATCAAGGTGTGGTTATATGGTGGATTACATGTGTAAAACTTCATTGAGCTGTTCGCTTAAGATTTGCATATTTTACCTCAATAGAATAGTAAATAATAGTTTTAAGAAACCACACATGCAATATTTTTTAAAGTCTCTCTTTCCCCCTTCTTTCGATCCTCCAAGTTCTCCTCAGAGAAAGCCAATGTTATCAGTGTTTCTGGTAAATCCTTTCAAGGATATTTCATGCAGGCCCAGGCAAATACACACATGTGTACATTCGTGAATACTTCCACATGTGTGTAATTTTTTTCCATTTTTAAAATAGATGGTAACTTTTAATAAACACTGTTTTGTACCTTCCTCTCCACCCAACAATCTTGGAGGTTGTCAGGACAGTTAAGTATATAAATTTTATGTGTTATAACATAAATGATAACCTGAATTATTCTCTACCCTGACCATAGGAGACTGTGATAAAAAATAAATAGAAGAAATGATGATAGAAGCTCTAAATCAGTAGAGTCTGCTTTCTGTTGATTGTTGCAGTGTAAATGATACCCTGGAACTAGCATCTGAGAAAATTTAGACTTAAAGTTGATAGATAATTAAAAAACAAAAACCATTTCAGAAATTTGTAATTGTCCAGATCTAGTTGAATGGTTTATGTCTGTCATTCTTAAAATTGAAGTATTCATTAAGTAATAGGAGATTTAAAAGTATTTTCAAACTTACTGAGCCCGAGACTAGAGGTTCAAGTTCAGGTTTAAATGAATGTCATGAAGTCATTAGTCAAATATATTTTTTGAGCATGTCCTATGCCAGGTGCTGTCTCCTTGTGTGCTCACCTGGCCTTTCTTTTATGCATGCGTTGGGGGAAGGGCTGTCTTCCTCTTCTTATAGGGCCATCAGTCCTATGGGATTAGGTCCCTACCTTCATGACCTCATTTAACCTTAACTACCTTCTCTAAAGACTCTATCTCCAAATATAATCACACTGAGGTTAGGGCTCCAACTTGTGAATTCTGGAGACACACAAGTCAGCTCATAGCATTTACTAAACCTTTCCGAACCCTTGTTTCTTCATCTGTTAAAAAAGGATAATAATACTCGTCTCACTGGGTTAGTGGGAGGATTGAAAGACTATCCTCGTATGTGAAAGGTATCTGATGTTTGTTTTCTTTTGTTTTTTAGCCTTCTTTTGGAGAGAAAAAAAAAGGAATATCATAATTCCATTGTCATATGTGGTTCTATTGATAGAATCCTAGAGCCAGAGGTCCCATGGAATTTAAATGACTTGTCCAAAGTCACCTATTAACCGAATTACAGAAACTGGGCCAAACCCTAGGTCTCAGAACCATTAGGCCTGCATTACACTACACTATGTGACTTATTTTGCTCAGAGTTGACAAGAGTGGGTGGACTGCACAGCAGGTTTAGATTTGTCTTGTGTATTTGACAGCCATGCCACCCCCAGACACATGCAGGCATTATGGGCTGAGTGGAACGCTATGTGCCCTGTGTAAAGCTATCCTTTCATTGGATTAATGAGCTGGGCGACCTCTTTTGCTGTACACAGGTCTGGCCTCACAGTATCTAGTTTCAGAAGAGCATGATTGGCCAGCATGCAGGTCAGGGAGAAAAGGTTCTGTGGGGGTCACCAATGTCCTTGGGGAGAGGGGATCGTGCTTCTCACTGGGAAGGAGGCTCTGTACCAACTGCATTGAAAAGTGTACCAGTTCAGGCAGCTGAAGGAATTTACTCTCCAAGGGATTTGGGTTTTGAAGAGCAATATCTGTGACTGAATGACTCTCTCCAACTGACCTCCTCATGGCTCCAGTTACTTTGATTATTTCAGCCTGCATAAACATTCTCTCTCTAGCCTTAGGCTAACTGGTGAGAGGGTAGAGAATGTGCTGTTTCCAAATTGATAGGATTTAGGGGACAATGGGTGGGCCCAGTAGAATGGCTTTGTGCCTGAACTCCCACCATTAGCAATGAATTCCTTTGTGTGTTGAAGGCTTTGAGGTCATTATGATCCCTCTTTGAGACTTTACAACCACCATGTAGGATGAGAGCAAGCCAAGTTTTGTGAGGCTAAGTTATCAGATTTGTGGAAGATTGACACAGAGCAAACTGAGAAATGTTGTAGCTGATAGGCAACCTACCATGAGTTCACGAACCCCCCTTGATTTATAGTCAAGGAAACCAAAGTAAAAAGACTTTTCTGAGGTCATGCAACTGGTTAGGACAGAGCCAAGTCAGATACCCAGACTTTTGGTTTTTGCTTCTGTCCCGTTTAGTTAGTATAAGCAATGATGAAGAAAACAGATTGGCTGCAGAAGGGTGAGCCCCAGAACATAGAGAATGGGAAGGAGGCAAAAGACAAACTCTAACTGGCTCCCGGTAGTGCCTAAAGCCAGTAATGGTGTCAGCACTCCTACAGGAAATCCCCTCTTACAGTCATACCCCAAATTCATTCATGTGCTTATTTCTTGAATCATGGGGTTTGTTTTTCCATGGAAATAATAGTTTAAATGTTTTAAGTGGTGAATTGGGTTCCCCAGGATCTGTGTACAAAAACCTATTTAATTCACGGAATACTTGAAGTGTAGTACTAATAGGAGTATTTCAATTAATCCTACTCAACACTTGTTACATGATGACTTTTGTGGGAAATCTATTAGATAATGAATTTTAGATCAGGTTGGAAGAAAGCCACCTCTCACACTGGGCAGGGGTGACTCTCCTGAAACAGAAAATGGAGGATGAGATACGACATGGGTTAGAAAGGGTGGGAGGGATGACAGACATCCTCTCTAAACCTTGGCCATAAAATTAAGAGCCATTGGAATAATTTTGCCCTGCCTGCCTCATAAGTTTGAGTGAATGACTGCGTAAAATAGTAGATGGGAAAGTACTTTGAAAAAAATATAGAAAATATTTGTCTAAGTAAGATAAGCCCTTTCTAGGTCAATAACTCCCTAGATGGTGTGATGGGTAGTTGAGGGGAGTGGTAAGGTGGTGGTAGGGCTCTGGTTCTGAGTTCAGGCCTCAGGTATTAGTAGTAACATAATATAACAACAGTGGTGACAGTAAACTAATGTTTACAGAGCGCTTTCTAGGTGCCAGACATGGTCCTGAGTATTTTTTGATACTAATCTATCATACCCGTCATAATGGTTAATTTTACGTATTGACTTGCTGAGCCATGGTGCCCATGTATTTGGTCACACACTAGATTAGATATTGCTTTGAAGATATTTTTTGGATGAGGTTAAATTTAAATCAGTAAACTTTGAGTGAAACAGAGTACCTCCATAATGTTGATGGGCCTCATCCAATCAGTTGAAAGAGGAATTTAGTCTCCAGACAGCCTTCAGACTCAAATTCAAGCCTAGAAAAACTCTTGCCTACAGTTCTGCCCTGCAGATTTTCAGTTTTCTCTCTCTGTCTCTGTCTGCATCTCCTCCACATGCCCTGCCCACACACACTTACATACACACATATACATTTTGTTTCTTTGGAGGAGCCTGACTAATATACCCAACTGACAAGGAAAGAAACTAAAACATATAACACAGAAACTTTCTTAAGTAAGCAGCTACGGCAGACTGGGTAGTTGTTCACCAAACCATTTTCCAGTTTCCTCTGGGTACACAGCTACACTACATTTCCCAGCTTCCCTTGCAGGTGGGTAAGACTGTAACTAGGTGCTGGTCCATGGCTAGTGGGTGAGAGTGAGACACATCTCTAGACCATGACTACCCTTTCTTGACTTGCTAACTCCAGGGCCCTGAAGGATGCCATAGATGCAGTGAGCCTGTGTCCCTGCAGAGAGAAGAGCCTCTTGGCCAAAAGCACATTGTAGAGTGAACCTGAGTGAGCAATAAACCTGTGTTTTGTTTACAGGTCTTTGAGATTTGGAGTTTATGTTGTTAATTATTGCACTTCCCCTGACAAATACAGTAATGTAGTTGGATTCAAATCTGGGCCATCAGGCTCCAAAGTCTGAATACTACATCTCTGTGCTGCTCAAATGCCCTTTTCATACACTAATCAAGAGCTCAGAGTAGGAAATGTCTCCTTCCCTTCCCCTGCCTGCTCCTAAAAACCAAGGATGCCTGAAAGGCACAGAATATCGCATCCTGGAGCTAACAGCTGAATACCACATTCTAAGGTGCCCAAAGTTATGCAGAAGGAAGAGCCCCGGATATGTACAGGGAGGGAACTGAGGAAGATGGGCACAAAGTGTGTGCTTGATCTGTTGCCTGATTTCCCTGGATGTGGCCTGTGTCTTCCTAAGCAGCGGAGTTCCTGGCTCTTCACGAACTAATAAGCCTGGTCTGTTTATGTTGGAGTAGACTGTGGAAATATACAGCATTTTCTGCCCAGTGCCAGCCATTCCTCACTCCAAGGTGCTTTTTCCAAGCTCAGTTCAGCAAAGGAGGAAAGAGCTGCCCCAGTGCTGCTCAAGGAGGCTGGCACAAACACATTTTTCCACATAAATGTTGCCATCTATAAACAAAGTCAAGGTTCAGGGTGAGAGCGGATAGCTTTGTCTTCCCCTTTCTGTGCAGTCTGGACTGCTTAGCCACTCTTACCTAGGCCAATCACCCTGTCTAGTCTGGGACAGTTATACTTTTTGAATTTGACTATGGTCAGAAAAACCTAGGTTGAAAGGTAACAGATTGGGCTCTTATAACCAGATTCAAATGGGTTGACCAAGTTTTTTTACCCCATGGAACAAAGAAATCCCTGGGAGAAAACTTTGAACTGGAAAGGGCTGTGTTTATACATGAAGGCTCCCACCGAAGCTGCCCTAGAAACCCTGCCCATGTTAGCTTTTATATTAAAAGGTGACCTTGAACACAAACTCAGGTACAACACCTGAACCTTGAGGCATGTGTTCTCTGGCTGAGTCTATGGGAAGAAATTTTTGGTTTAGGAAAACATGAATTTAAATTTAGTAATAACAACCATATGAGGTCAAAAGATTTTTTGATAGATTTTTCACTTTCCAACTAGTGTCAGATTGTTTCATTTCAGCTTTTGTCTAGTCCAAGTTTTAAAAAAAATTAGAACATCTTTGTTCAATTTGACCAAGTCAATTAGCTTTTACAATATAGACCACTAACCACTTTTGTTTAAATGAAATAATACAGAAGATTGACATGATCTTTGCTCAAAATTGCCCACATATCCGTGAAGCACTCCATGTTTATAAAATTAAACAAACAAACAAACAAACAAACAATGACTGCTTTCCTATGGTTTAGCACAACTCTAGTATTTTAAAACAGCATGTCAGATTTATGAGGATGTTGGTATGTGGTTTGACAAAGCTATCCATGGATCTTTCCCTATCCTACCACACTCCCCCTTCCAGAAGAAGGGGGAGTTTTGTGGTGGATTGCTGGACATCTTCTGGAGCTTAAGCCAGGTTTTCTTGACTACAATAGAAGAGTAATATCGGGTAATATCAGGTAAATAGAGATTTATTTATTTATAGTAGGAGTTATCAGATTTGATGAGATGCTGGGAGACTAAGCATGGGAATGATAGGAACCAAGGAAATACCAAAGGTCCAAGAAATAGAAAGTAGGAAATACAGCAGCTGTCTCTGTCTCCTAGCAGGAACCGAGTGGCTGGGACATTACCACCACTGTTGACTGTACAATGAAGATGACCTCCAAGTAGGCCTCCATAGAGGCCCCAAGGTTCATGTCCCCTGGTTATTTAGTAGAACACTGATCTAGGTACTGATTTGGGAGGATTTTCCTGGATATGAGGTCCAAATCAGTTGACCTTAACACATGGAGATAATCAGGATGGGTCTGATCTAATCACATGAGCTCTTTAAAGGAGAAGAGGAAGGCAGAAAGGGAAGTCTGAGAGATTCAAAGCATCAGAAGGATGTTATGTCTTGCCTTGAAGATGGAGGGGTCCATTTGCCAGGACCACAAATTGACTGGAAGAAGTTAAAAACAACCCCTCGCCAACACTAAGAAGGAAGTTCTTCTGCAGTCCTACAACCGCAAGGAACTGAATTCTAATAACAGGAATGAGCTTGGAAGAGGTGTGTCAGATAAGAACACATCCAGCTAGCATATTGTGAGATCTTGTATTAGGGTTCTCAGGAGAAACCGAACCAATAGGCTATATATATATAATGGCACACACACATATAGGATATATATGATATATATGATATATATGTATATATGTATGTGTGTGTGTCACTTGAGAGTTACAATGTCTGGAAGATAGTGTCCCATCGAGTGACGTTAGGCCATGGACAGACCTGTGACTATATCTGTAGGAAGGTATTGTATGGATTGCTCTTTTTCTATGTAGTTAGAAGGTGCCTCTAAGAATTACTTCCTGTCATGGCTACACACTGGGAAAAGAGCTGATTTCCCAAAATGAAATAGAGATGTGGTTATAAAAGGAGATGTGGTAAATGTCTACCACAGAGTTTTCTTCAGTAAATGTTCTGGTGTACCTCCTGCTCAACCTGCCTGTGGCTGCTTTATAGCCAGGTGTTAATCACTTCTAAGTTCCCAACATCCCTTCTTCTTTGGGAGCCTCACGTGTGAAAATGTGGATTGTGTATTTTGTCTTAAGTGCCCGTGTTTCAGGACAAGCTTAGGTATGCTTAAGAGGTGGAGAGGTGCAATGAAAAGACTGTAGGTTTGGAAGTCTAGACAAGTAGATTTTAATCCTGGGTTTTCTGCTATGTCACTTTAGGCAATCAGTGATATCCCATAGGTTTAAGTTGCCTCTCTGAAAACTAAAGGACTGTGATTAATGAAATCTACAGTCTCTTCCAGCTGAAAGAGCTTCTGATTATCTGTCTTAAGTTCACTCATTCATTGAATATTTATTGAAAGTTGCTATGTGTCAGTTTCTAAGGATACAGCAGGGAGCAAGACTGGTACCCTTGAAGTGCCTCAAAAAGCCTAAAATATTTGCTATCTTGCTCTTTCATAAAAACATTTGTTCAGGAGTGTGGGTAGCTCAGTTGGCTAAGCGTTGGACTTCTACTCAGGTCGTGATCTCTTGGTTTGTGAATTCAAGCCGCATGTCGCGCTCTGTGCTGATAGTATGGAGCCTGGAGCCTGCTTCAGATTTCATGTCTCCCTCTCTCTCTGCCCCTCCCCCTCTCATGCTCTCTCTCTCTCTCTCAGAAATCAACAAATATTTTTAAAAATTAAAAGAAAAGAGTTTGTCAACCCTGATCTAGATCATTGACTCTTAAATTTTAGGATGCATCTGTTGCTTACAGGGCCTCACTTCCAGAGTTTTGAGAACTTTCAAGTGATGCTGATACTGTTAATCTAGACAGTGGTCCCCAGATTTGGGCTCCTGGATGTGCCACATTGTCTAGGGAACTTGTTGATAGTACAGATTCCTGGTGCTCCAAACTTAGAATCTCTAGAGAGGATGCAAAGATGGTTCTGGTATGTAGCCAGGTCTGTTGGTCCAGTTTAATTACCTGGGTCAGGAAGAGCAACTGACTGGACTATTCCTTGTGATTAGGTTGGTTGCTCATCTGTCTGTGGGAGATCAGAGCAATTAGGGAATCTGTTCTTCTTATCAAGATTTGTGTGGAAAGAAAACATCATCAAGAAGTGTATGGTCTGAATTCTTCCAAGGCCAGAGATCTTTGTTTAGGCTGTTTCATAAATATTATTATCATTAAGTGACTTGTCAGCAGCTCATGGTAAAAGAAGATGTATTGACTGCAAACTCAACTGGAGCCAACAACAATGTGGGACAACTGCTGAGAGACCTCAGGCCTTCTGGAATGCTCAAGGCGTCATTTACTATCTAGACCACAGAAGGTAACAGTGCTGTGTACCTTGTGCCCCATGTGCTATGTGCTGTGTGACTTCCTGGTCAATTAAGCAAACTTTAAGAGGAACACTGACATACTGGAATATTTTCAGGGGAGGGAGATGAGGGATCTGGAAACAATGTTCGAGAAAGAAGTGTTGAAAGAGGGCTTGTAAAATGGTGGCCTGCAGGCCCAATCCAGCCACAGACATGTTATGCTCAGTAATCCTAGTGGTTAAAAATTTCTTGAAATTGAGTGCCTTCAGGCAAAGCACACTGGCCAGTTCCACAACCTCACCATTTCCCATTTCTTTATACTGCCCCCCTTTACAGAGATTTGTTTCCTGCTTGCTCTCAGGGCTTTGCAATTTGAAAACTCACAGAAGGAATAAAGATATATGGTCTGGTCACAGAAAGCTAAGGAGAGAATATGAGCTATTTAAAAATATCTAAAGACATGTACTCACATGTATCCAATGTCTATTGAGTACTCATGATGTGCCAGGTTCAGTCAGGTGCTGGCAGTACAGCCATAACTAAGACTGCTTAGTGTGGCCCATCTGAGAGCTAACAACCTCGTATAAAAGAGATATACAGGGGCACCTGGGTGGCTCAGTTGTTCAGCGCCTGACTCTTGATCTCATCTCAGGTCATGATATCACAGTTCATGAGATCAACCCCGAGTCAGGTTCTGTGAATTGGAATTCTCTCTCTCCCTCTCTCTCTGCTCTTCCCCAGCTCTCTCTCTCTCTGTCTCTCTCTGTCTCTCTCTGTCTCTCTCTCACACACACACACACACTCTCTCTCTCTCTGCCCCCCCCGCAGATAAACTTTAAAAGACATATAAAAAGCTATAGCAAATTGTGATATGCACTTTGAGCAAGGGTATAAGCAGATAACAATAAGGAACATCTTGGTTTGGATGGTGTGGTCAAGGACATTGCTGGCTACTCCAAAAATAGGGGAAGACCTCCATTGTGATGGGGAAGTGCATCAATCCTGGTTTTCTTCTACAAGTGGGTAAAGAATCCTGAAGGAATATGTGACAGGGAGATTTTTAATTCATCAGAAGAAAGAACTTTCCAGTCTGAGCTCTTTATCAATGAATTAAGGAGATTTTCAAGGTAACAAAAGTTCAAGACCATGGAAATGATAGAGCTAACCATGGATTCTCATTAGTGGATCTGTGAAGGAGGTGGTGTGATCTCTAAAGAGATGCCTTGCACTTCTAAGATTCTCTGATGTGATATGATGACAACAGTGTGAAACCACAGAAATCCTATTTTGGGCCCAGATTATATATAATCTCTACTGGGATTATCTTCAGATTCTACAGGCAAACATGAGGAAGCAGATATGCTTGTTTCCACAGGGGACAGAGTAGGTAGACTGTACAGATAGGATCTTGATATGGGAAAACCCTGAGGGTACTAACCTCATGTTTAGAAAAGTGATCTGAAAGTCAGTCTACCATTCCTATAATTACATTTTTCAGAAAGAATTGGGATTTGAAGTCACCCGGTGGCAGTTTCTATTATCCTTAAAAAGTATATATTGAACCACGTTCACATTATGGAAAACCCATGTAGCCATTCTGAGTCCTGTTTATGCATTTGTTCATTTTGTAGGTGCTGAGGGGCCAACCCAGAATCAGACCTCTGGGGCCATAAAATGAGTCAGGACACAGTGGTTCCATTAATATAAAAATACCCTCTGAGGTCCAGACATTCAGCCAACGTGACACAGAAGATGGTTGCTCAGCAAAAGGAACACCTCCCTTTTGAAAACTTGGGCTCCCTCCTGTTTCCACCACCTTTCCTCAGGCTCTCTCCTCCCCAGCAGTAATAATTACAGCCACTAACAGTGAGAGCTGCCTCTGTGCTAGGCACTAAGTGCTTCCCGTATGTTATCTTCTTTAAAGTTCAGAACAATCCTGGGGCACCTGGGTGGCTCAGTCAGTTGAACATCCGATTTCGGCTCAGATCATGATCCCATGGTTCATGGGTTTGAGCCCTGCTTCTCGCTCTGTGCTGACAGCAGAGCCTGGAGCCTGCTTCAGATTCTGTGTCTCCCTCTTTCTATGCCCCTCCCCTCCCCATACTCAGTCTCTCTCTGTCTCTTTCAAAAATAAACATTAAAAATTTAAAAGTTTTTTTTAGTATCTAAAAAAAAATAAAGTTCAGAACAATCCTTTCTCCATTTTACCAATGAAGAAATTGAGGTCCAGAGAGACAGAGATTCTGGCCCAAGTCACAGAGCAATTTAGGCACAGACAGGCCTTGAATTTAGGTTTGCCTGGCTCCAGAACCCAACTGTTTTCATTAGCTTCTGCTCATTATCTTTGAGGCTAATCACTGAAACTACATTTCCAGATATAAAAATATTAGGAAACTTTTCTGGGGCTGGCCTCGACCATAAATGGATTACTAAAGGAGGAATCTCTGAGGTTGTGTAAAAATCTATCTGTTCTATGTGTGTGTCTGTTTTTTAAAGTAAAACTTGCTTAATTTCATATTACTTTCTTTGTTCTTTTCCCTTGCATTGTGAAGTAACATTTTTATAATAAATTCAGTTTTCTGAATACAGAATGGAACTTACATTTGCGTGTGTCTGTGTTTTTCTTCACATGGTTAAATATTTTTGCTCTCAGGATTATTTTCTTTTCCCTCTTTCCTTTACTGAAGAAATAATTTACACACAGCAAAATGCATAGGTCTAAGTCTACAGTTCAATGAATTCTGATCAATGTATGTACTCCTGTGTAACCATTAATTTTCATTATCCCGAAAGGTGTTTGGTGCCACTTTCTAGCCCATCCTTTTATCTCCTCAGAGGCAAACTGTATTCTGATTTCTGTCACCATATATTAATTTTGTCTGTAGTTGGTCTTCATATAAGTGGAATCAGATGGCATGTAATCTTTTGCCTCTAGCTTCTGTTACTCAGTGCATTCATCTACATTGTTGTGTGGATCTTTAGGGTTTTTATTGTTGTTGTTGTTATTGACTAGAAATCCATTGTATGAATATACCACAGTTGACTTACCCTTCTTGGTGGACATCTGGTTTGTTGACAGGTTTTGGCAGTTAGGAATAAAACTTCTATGAACTTTTGTATGCAAGTCATTTTGTAGACATATGCTTCCATCTCTCTTAAGTGTATTCCTAAGAGTGGAATTATATCATAAGATAGGTCATATGAAATTGATAAAAACCTGCTAAATTATTTCCCAAAGTGATGGTGTTTTTACACTCCCACAGGCAATGTATGAGAATTCTAGCCGCTTCACAGGTTCACTGGCACTTGATATGGTCACTTCAATTTTAGCCATATAGAGGTATCTCATTATGGTTTTAATTTATATTTCCCTGAAAATCTATGACGTCAAACACCATTTTATGTGTTTATTGACTATTCTCTACCTTTTGTTGGCAGATTTCTGTTTAATTATTTCCCTCTTTATAATTGGCTTATTTTTTTAAATTATTGATTTGTAGAACTTCTTTATATATTCTAGAAATGAATATATATGCATGTATTGTGAATATGTTCTCATAGTCAGTGGCCTGCTTTTTTCACTTTCTTCAATAGTTTCTTTTATGAATAGAAGATTTTCCTCAGGCCAACATACTATCTTAATTAATTCAACTTTATAACATCTTAAAACCTGAAAAGAAACTTCTAAGGTTTTGACTGAAATTGTTTTAAACTATAAATTAATTTGGTGAAAATTGATATCTTTCTTTGAGAATAGATATCGTAACAATAATGAATCCTTCAGTCCTTGAACAGGGTATATTTTTCCATTTATTTAGAATTTCTCTCAGCATCATTTTATGGTTTATAAGTATAGAGGACTTGCGCATATGTTAAAACATTGATTTTTAGGTGTTTAATGCTGTTAAAAATGGTATCTTATGAATTTCATTTTCTAAGTTTTTTGTTAGCAGGATATAGAAATACAGTAGATTTTTTTCACTTTTGGAAGTAAATCTTTGTATTTCAAATACTATTTATAATATTTATATTATAAAATACTTATAAATCATATGGTTTAATTTCTTCCAGTCTCATTTACTTTCATGTTCCTCTGTATATTTAATTTACATTATCTCCATTTTTTCTTTTGAGTTCAGCTTTTTATTTTTTAAGCATTTTATTTATTTTTTATTGAAATCTAGTTGACACAATGTCACATTAGTTGAGATGCATAACATAGTGATTCAACAACTATGTACATTATGCTGTGCTCACCGTAGGTGTGGCTTTCATCTTTCACCATGCAACACTATTAAAATACCATTGACTGTATTCCCTATGCTATGTCTTCCACCCTTGTGACTTATTCATTCCATAACTGGACCCCTGTACCTCCCACCGCCCGTCACCCATTTTGCCTGTTCTCCCCTTTCTCCCTCCCTTCTGGTAACTATCAGTTTGTTCTCTGTCTTTATGAGTCTGTTTCTATTTGTTCATTTGTTTTGTTTTTTAGATTCCACATATAAGTGAAATACTATGGTATTTGTCTTTCTCCATGTGACTTATCTCACTTAGCATACTATCCTCTAGGTCCATCCATGCAAATGGATGGCAGATGGAAAGATCTCATTCTTTTTTATGGCCAAGTAATATTCCACTGTGTGTGTGTGTTTGTGTGTGTGTGTGTGTGTGTGTGTGTATCACATCTTCTTTATCCATTCATCTATTGATGCACACTTTATCCATTCATCTATTGATGCTTCCATATCTTGGCTATTGTAAATAATGCTGCAGTAAACATAGGGGTGAATATATAGCTTTTCAAATTAGCATTTTCATTTTCTTTGGGTAAATGCCTAGTAGTAGAATTACTGGATTGTGTGGTATTTCTATTTTTAATTTTTTGAGGAAGCTTTGTACTGACTCCACAGTGGCCGTCCTATTTACATTCCTATCAACAGTACATGAAGGTTCCCTTTCCTTCACATCCTCTCCAACACTTACTTCTCTGTATTTTTGATATTATTCATTTGGACTAGTATGAAGTAACATCTCAGGTGGTTTTGATTTGCATTGCCCTTATGATTATCTATATTGAGCATCTTTTTGTGTGTCTGTTGGCCATCTGTATGTCTTTAGAAAAAGGTCTATTCAGGTCATCTGCCCATTTTTATTTATTTATTTAAAAAAATTTTTTTTTTATGTTTTTTATTTATTTCTAGGAGAGAGAGAGAGAGACAGCGTGAACAGGGGAGGGTCAGAGAGAGGGAGTCACAGACTGAAACAGGCTCCAGGCTCTGAGCCGGCAGTCAGCACAGAGCCCAACGCGGGGCTCAAACCCACGAACCACGAGATCATGACCTAAGCGAAAGTCGGATGCTTAACCGACAAAGCTACCCAGGTGCCCCAGTCTGCCCATTTTTAAACAGGACTTTTATTTTGGTTTTGGATAGTATAAGTTCTTTATGTATTATGGATATTAACTCCTTATTGGGTATGTCATTTGCAAGTATCTTCTCCCATTTAGTAGGTTGCCCTTTTGTTTTGTTGATGTTTCCTTCATTGTGTTAAAGGTTTTTATTTTTGGTGTAGTCCCAGTAGTTTACTTTTGTTTTTATTCCCTTTGCCTTAGGAGACATATGTAGAAAATGTTAGTAAGGCCAATGTCAGAGAGATTACTGTCCATTTTCTTCTAGGAGTTTTATGGTCTCGAGTCTCATATTTAGATCTTTAATCCATTTTTGAGTTTATTCTTATGTATGGTGTAACAAAGTGGTCTGGTTTCATTCTTTGCCTGTAGCTATCCAGTTTTCTCAGCACCATTTGTGGAAGAGACTGTCATTTCCCCCATACAGTTGATTTCTATATGTTGCCATTGTATCCTGTGTCCTTGCAGATTCTGTCCTTAGTCCTAAGTAGTTTGTTTGTTGACTCTTTGGATCATACATAATTATATTGTCATACATAATTATATTGTCAGAAACAAAGATGGTTTATTTCTTCCTCATCAATCTTTATGCCTTTTATTCTTTGTTTTAAATAATTTCTTTTTTTCTCACATGTGCATTTAAAGCTATCAGTTTTCCTCTAAGCACTGCTTCAGCTACATCTCACAAATTTTGATGATTTGATCACTTAGTACAAAATATTTTACAAATTCTATTTCATTTCTTCTTTGACCCATGAAATGTTTTAGAAGTATGTAGTTTAAGTTCTAAATATTTGAGGATTTGTCTAATTATCGATTTATTATCAACTTCTAATTGAATTCCATTTTGAAAGAGGATGTACTCTGAGCGTTCCAGTTATCCCTTGGTATTAATCCGCGTATCTCTGACACTGTGCTTAGTATTTTATTTCTTTTTTCTTTTCATACTTCACTTGGGCTATTTTTTGTTGATTTATCTTTGGGTTCACTGATTTTTCTGTTCTTTTAATCTGCTTTATCTTATTTATTATATTCTTTGTTTTAGATGTCATATTTTTCTATTCTAGAATTTCACTTTGGGTCTTCTTTAGAGCTTTAGTTTCTCTTTAGTTTCTTTTGTTCACTTATCCTTGTCTATCTGTAATATAGTTAACATAATTCTTTAACATATTTAAAATAGTTATTCTAGAGACCTCATCTACTTGTTGCAATATCTGGCCATCAGTGGGCTTTCCTGGGCTGACTATTTTCTTTTTTTGATTTTGGACACATTTTCTTTCTTATTTGTATGTCTCATAATTTTTTACTATATGTCAGACATTTTGCATAAAAGAAGATTACATATTTTTGTTTTGTTCTTCCCATAGATGGCTTTCCCCTTTCTTCTTTCTGGAAGTTTGGGGAGAGAATTTTTATCTAGTTCCTATCATGAGTTTAGCTAAACTGAGACTGGGATACAAGTGTAATTAATTTTGGTTTACCTTTTGCCAATGAGGTTATGAAGATTTCTCCTAGCCTTTCAGCCTCACCCCCAACTTCTTCTTCATATCTAGGGGTCTGATCTGTTTGGAATTTTTAAGATTTGAATTAGAAGGGGATTTGGTTGAAGTTTTAGTTGGTTTGGTTTCAACTCCATATTCAACTCCGGAAGGGTTCTGGAACCTAGGTGCGCAAGGAACCAGGAAATTTCTCCCTACCTCTGAGCTCTGCTCCAACTGCTCCTGATTCAGCGGAATTCCCATGAGGTAGAATTACTGTTTTGGAAGATATATTTTTGTGTTTCAGATTTCAGTATTTCATGCCAGCCCACACTGTTGTTAAAAGTTCCATTGATTTCTTTTCATTCTTGCAAACTAATTTTGTCTATGTCAGACCTACTTTTCTACCTGTCTGTACTCAGGCTAGACAATTTGTCCCATGTATGAAAATAATCACCACTTTGTGCTCTTCTTTGAAAGGCAAGTCCCTCTCTGGAATTAGTTTTTTTAGGCTTGTATGCGTGTCTAGTAGTCTAAAGCCTTTGATGGCTTTAGAGAAAAATATAATTTTTATTTATGTATTTTATTTATTTTTTTAAAAAATATTTGTATTGTTTTCACTAGAGAGAAAAAGAAAGAGTACACATGCATGAGTAGGGGAGAAGCAGAAAGAGAGGTAGGGAAAGAATCCCAAACTGGCTCTACCCTGTCAGTGCTGAGCCCTTAGCTGGGACTCAGTCCCATGACGATGAGATCATGACCTGAACCAAAATTAAGAGTCAGGGGCCCAACCAACTGAGCCACCCAGGCGACCTGAAAAATATAATTTTTAGTTTATCTGTTATTATCTTTTGTTATGATGAAAGTGATAGTCATTATGCCTTTCTGTATCCAGAAGTAGAATCTCCATAGTTTCTCTGAGTTTTTTCTTTTTTTTTTTCTTTTTTTAATGTTTATTTTTGTTTATTTATTTTTTTTTTACAAATAGTTTATTGTCAAATTAGTTTCTACATAACACTCAGTGCTCATCCCCACAAGTGCCCTACTCCATGCCCATCCCCCCTCCCCCCCACATCCATCAGTCCTCAGTTTTTGTCAGCATTCAAGAGTCTCTCATGGTTTGCCTCTCTCCCTTTCCCCCACCATTTCCGCCCTTCTTCTCCCCCTTG